>NC_140952.1:89900911-89923411 GCF_014529385.1 Adiantum capillus-veneris | reverse complement strand
CCAAAAAGTTACATAAGAATCCATGCTCGTTCCAAGCCATGGCATCAGTTAGCAACCCTATGGTAATGAACGAATACATTGTCTGACAAAGGGAGCCACCCTAAACCGAACTGACACAAAAGAGAACTTACACAGGCTTGGGGTTGCCACCAAGAAGCAAACCTTGCCACAAGCCATCCCTTGACCACCAAGCTAGAGTCAAAGTGCCATAACCTCCGACAAGATACATAATTTTCAATTTTTCTTCTTCTTTCTTTAATCATGTGTTGAGAACTAAGTTGTTTAAGTACTCTATTGTGAACCACTTTATGGTTAAGTTGCTTGCCCACTCAAATTGAGCTAGTTGCTTTATGTCTCTTGAGTAGACTTTCCCTCCCATTCTAGTCTATGCATCCACTTCTTTTCAAGTATCTCCTCCCTCAAAAACTCACTCTGCTACCCATCTCCATTGCATTATTAAAATATGATTTTGTTATAGTTGCAAAAATCCCTCGACATGGCTAGGTAAAAGAGCCAAAGCAAGCACTCGCTTTTCTTGATTTGCATCTCCTGCTTACTACCCACAACTCTCATCCTCCCTTAACTTCTCCTCAGCTTGTTGCAATTGAAGAATGCTAAAATAGGACACAATGTGGCTTTTTCTTAAAGGTAAGGTTAGAGCTATTAGAACCACCAGACTTGCATTGCCAACATTGTTGTAGCAGACCATAGTGAGGATTCACCTTCTTCTTATTTGTTGGAAGTTCTAGGAAGCACTTGTGGCTCCTCAACAAGTTGCCCCTAGTATACTTCATATTCACTTCCATGCTTTGAAGAAATATTTGATCCAATATGCCGTGGAGGCATGGGCACAAGATCTCATTGAAAAAAGGAAACCTAGGTAGGGTTGGTTTTTCCTATGCATCCAATGCCGTTTTTGAATGAAAATTTGAGCTATCCTTTGAAAATAAATAAAATTAATAGCCTGCATTGTTTGAGTTCGTTTGGGTCTCAAAATATTTCAATACTCCATTTGTTTTAAGGTTGTTTCATGTTTGTATAAAAAACAAAATGCACGAGCATCACTAAAATTTGTAATTTTTTGGTTATGCTAATATAATCCACTCACCCCTGTGACTTGTTTTTTTTTTAAAACATAAGAAATGCAAATTTTCTCTTTTAACTTCTTCTCTAAGATTTGTTCTTTAAAGAGAAAATTAAAAGAGAAAATTTTCATTTCTTATGTTTTTCTTCAAAAGTGACTTCTTCTCTAAGACTTTTTGGCTTTCTAAAGAAGCCTTAGAGGAGTGTCGGATTAGGCATACTTTCAATGTTTTCAGTGATTATTGAGACTTGCCTTAAATGTTATTTCAATTTTAAAATAGTAAATGGATCCTTTTATTTCACCCTTCATTTCACATCCTGATATACTTGCCTTTTCTTGCATTCTATTGTTTTAGAATCTCATTAAAGTGAAGCTTCACCTTGCATAATTCTAGTAATTTTTACACACACACACATTTTGATGAGTTCTTTTTATTTCACAGCCTCACATGGCTTGACTTTTCTTACATTGTGTAAATTAATTCTAATCAATATTCAAAAAGTGTCTTTTATTAAGAGGCCATTGACCGAATTTCCTCCTCATCACAAAGAAAATACTAGCATAAAAATGTAAGATTTTAAAACTATTTTCTTGCATATTTCACCGTTTTACTTCCCTTTACCATGGTTTGCAACCAGCTAGTCTCGATTTTCAACCGGCTCAAGGCTAAGTTGAGACAATCCTTTCTCAAACACTAGTTCCAGTTAAACTCAACCTAATGGCTTTATCATTTTCTTATAATTTTAGAAAGCCACCGTGGCCCTTTTACTTGTTCTTTACAGAGTAAAATTTTCATTTCTTATGTTTTTCTTTTCACAACTCACAATGGTGAGTTGTGAAAAGAATGTAATCCACTCACAATGGTGAGTGGATTACATTAGCATAAAAAAGTATTTAGAGAAAAAGTGACTTCTTTTCTAAAACTTGTTCTTTGAAGAGAAAATTTTCATTTCTTTTTTTTTCACAACTCACAATGGTGAGAGGATTATATTAGCATAACAACAAAAAAAAAGTGATTGATCTTGCCAGCCTCGTGAAACCTTGCTCCTTGCCAACCCTACCCTGCTCAAGGGGCGGTTGCGTTCAGGGGCCAGGTAGTCAAAAGGGTTCAGGGAGATGGGTCTACCGTCTGTCCATCCATCTCCAACAACGGACCAGGCAAAGGACGTGAGGGCAAGGGATGCTCTCGGGGAGGCAGCCCTAGCTGTATTAAGTTCGGAACAATGGCTCTAACCTGCGGAAGATGTCCTATTTTTGGCATTGGGGCTAGGCGGCGGACACGTCTTCTTCTTCAAAGACATTTATTATGCGCCATGCCTTCTTGGTTGATGCTCAGGTTGGTCGACAACATGGCAAAGGGTGGCAGCCTCCGCTGTGCCAATGGCAACAAACAAGCTGGCTCGGTGGTTGCTGATTATGTGGTTTCGATGGTGGATGATTTGGGATTGTGAGAGGCTTTCTGTAAAAGGTGGCTTCTCTGTGTCTTTCTCGCATGGTGCTAGAGTGTCTCGGCTCCCCCCGTTGGCTTCTCTCTCGAATCTATGTAGTGTTTTGGAGGGTGGCTCCGTGATCAGCCTATGTTTCTCTTTGTTTCATCTTGGGTTTTCATCTCTATGGCAACCCCTAGATGTTGTTTCTATGTACTCATGTGGTTCTGTTGGCACCCTGGCTCGGATCTGAGCAGGTTCTACTCTATACTTTTTTGGGGTTTAGTATTATAACCACTCATAGATTCTGTCAACTTTGCAAAAAAAACAAAGTGACTTATGCATACATTTGATAAACGTTCCTTTATTTTATAGTCTTTTTTTCTCAAATTCACAATAGTGACTGTATTTAAATCTAAATATTACAAAATGATCAAAAAAAGTTACGTTGACAACCATATTCCTACTGAGCCATGGCATCAACCAACAACCAAGACACAAAGCACAAAGAAACTATTACATCGACTGATGAAGGGTGTCACCCTGAAGGGAACTTAGATTGGCTTGTGATTTCCACCAAGGAGAGAGCCCTTCCACAACACACCCCTTGCTTGCCAAGCCAAATCTGAAGATATGCTGCAAATATCACTTCTTCTTGCCATTGTTTTTAGCAAACTCATAGTGGTGGTCATAGGGCACGATACTTAACAATATGGCCAATGAGGTCCAGTTTTGGGTTCTGCAATTCAAAATTTTTTAGTGACAAGCTCTAGCATGTGCTACACCTCCATCGAGGGGCACTCTTTCTCTTTACAACTCCCACCATGGTCCATTGTTTCTATGCTTATTGGCTATAGCTTATCTTGAGCCTCTTCAGCAAGAAACTTTGTCTCTTTAGTTACCTCATTGTGGTGCATGTCACTATCACCGTCCTTCACTGTAGGCAGATTGGATTTTGAAGGAGGCCACGTCTCCCTGTTACTTTCTAGCATAGTGTCCAATTCTTTGACACTTGAAAAATGAATTTGAAAATAAGGCAAACGCCACCTCTTGGTGATAGGCACGAAAGTCTCCCTTATTGAGGTCCATGTACTTGGGTATAGGCTTTCTCATGTCCTACAATGTACATACTTTCACATCCAAGCCTGGTTTGGCACGCTGTAGCCTGGGAATAAAAAACACCCGGCCCATAAGTTTGGCAATAGTATCCATATGGCCCATGATCCATAGAGGAAGACTCTTCAGTGTAACCCACACCAGACAAAAGTTCATAAACTCTTCATTCATACAAAACTCTGTGTCCATGGCATTGCGTAGGCAAAGTATGAAGCTCCCTAGTTACCTCCTCCGATAAGAAGGTCCTACATCATATGCTCGAAAAGACACTCAGCCACATAGAAGTCTTTGCCCACTTCTCTGAAGAGGCAAATGGAACTTTTGCTATTTGTCACCGCTAGTGCCCAATCCCACAATCCTTGGGGCAAACATTCGTCGGTCAATAAACTATAAGACCACCGAGTGGGAGCAATATGTCTCTAGGCCTTGCAATGTGGGCTCATGATTGAAGTTAGACTGTATCATAAAGCCATCTTCAACCTTGTTTTGACAAAACAAATTGACTCCGTGCAAGATCTCCGCCATCAAGATATGTGCGCCAAAGGATGACAACTTCATAACTTTCTCAGGCCCGAAGGTGTCACTCACGGATTCACTCGCCCTTCATTCCTTCATTTCATAGTCTTACATTACTTGAGTTTTCTTTTCAATGTACTATTTTTAATTGGAAGCATGAACCTTTACTTGCTTGACTTCTATCTTTTCTTCTTTTAACCAAACTCGTAAATGTGGGTGGGGAAATAATATTAAACAGAACCTGTACAAAGCATCCCAAGCTCGACCTCACCTAGCCTGTGCAAGATCATCCACATTATAAAAAGAATTACATCATGATCATATACATTCTATGAGCCACAAATCTTCAAATCCAATAGCCTACAATACAAGGGCAGGGCCTAGAGTCCACATCACAAAGGGGGTCTCTCAGGGTGCCAGCATGTATGTTAACTGAGCCGACTTCAGTTAACAGAAGCTGCTAGAGATCACAGCCTTATGAATGCATATCGAAGATGAATATAAAGAAGCAGTGAAGATTGGAGTTACATACTTTTCACAATTTTTTCAATGGCCATGTATTGTAATTTCTTGATTTATTTAGCCATCGTGATAATTGTAATGTGTTACGGGCTCAATAAGAGTCCTAGGATATAAAGAATAGGTTAGTTAATGTACCTAGGTTGCAAATACAATAAGTTGTGGAGCCTCAAAGGTCTTGTGCGTCGGGACATTATACATTTGAAACCTTGGCTAAGGTATAAAAGCCAACTTCTAAAGTTTTGATTAAGTTTTGGATAAGAAATACACAAGCGTGAGCTAACGGCGCTCACTTCTCTCCTTCTCATGCTTCCTACTCCCTTGTCGATCGTCACATTGTAGTGTCGTCTGTTACGTTGCATTCACAAGTAAGAGCTCTACGCATTGACGTAAACATATCATGGTAAATCATAGCTTATGGCATCTCCATAAGTAGGAATTTAAGCTAAGAAATCACAAAGTAAGCATATCCGGGGTATTGGGGTATCGTTGCTAAGCATTAGATGCATTCGGGGTCAGAAACGACTATGTCAAAATCTCATTGCTATTAATAATCACATTTTTTGCATTTCATTGAAAGTGAGATTTGAGACCCTAAGCATATGTACTTAGGTTATGTATACTTGTCCTAGAAGTTTCATAACATTTGGATATCGTTTGATGTTGTAATGATCATGGTTTTTTGCCAATTAGTGACTAGCGTTTGATGACTTAGGTCATTTGACTGTAGCTTGTGATGCGAATTATTTGTTGTTTTTCAAGAGATTGAAATCTTCTTCTAGCCTCTATACACTAGTCGAGTCAGCTTTGTCCGATGGATTGACAATTATGTTTGTGGTTCTTGCTATGTTTGCAATAAGATAAGAGTGAGGTTTGACAACCCATCCACATTTGGCGTCGTTGCTGTCGGGGACAAATAGACCTAAACTAAGAAAAACAAGAGCGTTTTGTGTAGTTATTCTTTAACTTCCTCTAAGATCACCTAGAGTTAAACTTTCTCTTTAAAACCGCATAGCTTAAGAGTGTCGTCTTTTGCTGTGTAGAGGTAGCTTGGGAGTAAATTGTACTTTCTAAGTACCTGTAGGATTGTAGGATTAGGTTGGGATTTTGAGAATGATTGATGGACAAGACAATTCTTAAGATTAATGCTAAACAAGTTTTTGTGGACACCTTCCACAACCCAATTGCAACAAAGTCTAGGAGTAGGATAAGTAGAATCCGAGGTGGGATCTCAAATCATTGCTCACTCCAAAGGAATCATTTGTGAGTTGTTTATGTGAAGTTGCAGAATTTCAGGTCTAAGTCTTGAAATAGCACCAAAAGACTCTCAATCACTGAATCCGGCTGAAAATTATGCTCATGAAAGTTGTATGAACCACTGGATAAGCATAAGGATTCATTTGAGGTAAATTTTCAAGAGTTTACAAAACTCAGATTATTTACATTTTCTTGAGAATTTAGGTCAAATTAAGTTTTGACTTGACTTAGAGGCTTAAAACATGTCACAAAAAGATAGAGTATTGAAAAAAGTGCAAAAAGTGTTCATTTTAGGCCAAAAGTAAGTAATCGTTCTTTTAGCTCAAAATTGATCAAGGTTGATATCAAAGACTCTATGCATGCTTACAAATATCTTTTGTGAAGGCTCATAGAGCTTGTATTACCAAAAACTTGACAAAAATTGAAATCTATATTGATTATCGAGAAATTGAGTTGACGGTAAATCTTGTTCAAATTTGGTGAAACTTGACTCAGAGGCTTAAAACATGTCACAAAAACACTGACTATTGGAAAAATTGCAAAACGTGATCATTTTAAGCCAAAAGTAAATAATCGCGATTATTACTATAAGCTGAAAATCGATCAAGGTTGATACCAAAGACTCTATGCATGATTACAAATATCTTTTGTGAAGGCTCATAGAGTTTGGATCACAAAACAGACAAAAAACTTGTAAAAAAATGAAATCTGTACTGATTGTCGAGAAATTGAGTTTGACTTGATAAGTCTTGTTCAAATTTGATGAAATTAGACTCAGAGGCTTAAAACATGTCACAAAAAGACTGACATTGAAAAAATTGCAAAAAGCGACCATTTTAGGTCAAAAGTAAATAATCGTGATTATATACTTTTAGCTCAAAATTGACCAAGGTTAATACAAAAGACTCTATGCATGATTACAAACATATTTTGTGAAGGCTCATAGAGTTTGGATCACAAAAGTGAGACTTAAACCAGATTCTCAAAAATTGAGTATGCAGACACTAAACATTTCATAACTTGGATAAATCTTGTTCAAACTCAGTGAAACTTGTCCAGAGACTTCAACAAGGTGTCTATATGGCACAACAATTCTAAAAAGTGAGAAAAGTTGAGAAATGTAAAAATTGGATTATTTATATTTTCCCCAGAGTTGAGAATTTTTTCACAACTAAGTATACCATAGGGTTAAGCACATCAAGTAGACTACTTATATCAAGGTTGGTGACATTTGGGTCACAAAAGTGAGACTTAAGCCAGATTCTCGAAAACTGAGTCTGCAGACACTAAACAGTTGATAACTTGGACAAATCTTGTTTAAACTCAGTTAAACTTGTCCAGAGCCTACAATAAGGTGTCTATATGGGCAAAAAATTCTGAAAAGTGAGAAAACTAAGGAAAAAGTAAATAATCAGATTATTTACTTTTGAGTCCCTAAGATAAGTTTTGGACTTTTGAGCGTCTATGTTGTGCGAGCAACATAATACAAGGACACTTGTCAAGTTTGGGTTCCATCGGATCAAAATTAATACATGATAACTCAGTTTTTAGGTTGAGATTAGTCCTTTAACTCTTTGCAAGGATAGAATTTGGAAACCTCATTTGCTGACTCACTTATCTCAGATTGGGAGATATACACAGACCAATCACAATAGCTAGCAAAAAATTGAGCAGTTTGAGCGGACGTTCAAAACCCTATCAAAATCAGATCTAGCATATAAAAGTGCAGTTTCAAATAGATTTTTTTAGTAAAATCAAGCCACTAGGGCAGTTTCACGCATGGAACTTGCGAATTGGGGCATAAATCACGTTGGATTGCATGTTAGGTTATTCAAGGCCTAGATTTTCATCATTTCAAAGGATGCAATCAATTTTGACACTTTTGAGCTAGCGTTAATCAACTCTTGTGAGTCTAAGAGCAATTAACTGCCAAAAGTACTTTGGCAATCAATCTTATCAAACTCGAGCCAGAGTAATTCTACTAATCAACACCAGGATCTGTTAAGAGATAGTTCTTAGAGACCAAGACAACATGGAGTCAAGCTAAGCCGAGAGTTCAAATGCACGAGAACCAAGCTAACCAGTAGAAGTAGCAACACATGCACAAGTGGAACGGACCTGATTTTATAGCTCTATGGCTACATTGCAGATAAGTTTTTGTATACAGATTCTGAAGGCCATAGGTATCTTATGAGTATCAAAAGCAACACAGGAGCCAAGATCCTATTGATCAGAGTAAAGCCAGATTCAGAGAACTCCCAGATGTTCACATACTTCAGTGGAGCAAGGTATCGCAAGCTCAAAGATGAAGTGCAGATAGAAGTGCCAAAGATTGATCCAAGTGGTTATCTAGAAACCTACACAAGCCATCAAAGCATCTTTTTAGTGCATATGCAATCAGGATCGTTGTACATAGATTACATTGGTCAAATCTATAGCCGAGAGCCAGTAATAGAAGATCCAACAGATCAGACAATAGAAGAAAGTCTAATTGGAGAACCAAGTCAAAGGCAGTATAAAGGTCAGGATAAAGCAGTCATGATAGCCTGATGCTCAGTGTTTTAAAAGAAGATGCCAACAACTTGGCAAGTACATAAGCTAAAACTTCTCAGCAGCTAGAGCTTGACATGATAGAACCAAATGAAATACCACCAATCATGGCATATTGCTCAGATTGTTGAAGAAAAAGTGAACATTTTCAAGAAGATTGTCCAAGAAATCCAGACAACAAGGACACATCAACTGCCAAGCAAAGCACGGAGCAAACTAGAAATGAAAATCTTGATGTAAGTGCATCTAACTCATCCCTTTTCAAAATTTGCATAAGGATGCACAAGCACCTAAAAAGCTTAAAATTGCTTCTCTGAACAACAAATTCCGTCTGAATTTGGTCAATGTATCTAGATAGATCATTGAATGTTGAAAATACTGTTAGGTTTGCAAACCATTTTTTATCCACTGCCACAAGTGTGCAATCATTCACAAGTCTAAGGGACACATCAAACAGAATGATATTAGCATTGTATGGTACACATAATTCATATGCACACTATGTAGACCAAAAAGGGCAACTGTACAAAAAGGATCAACCAGTGTTTGAATGGCCCACATCCCAAATCATAGAAGTGCGTCCGATGATAGATAAAAAAGGATGTTTCATTTTAGAGGATAGAATCTATTATAGAGCATCCTCTCTAGAGTCGAAGGATATTACTGAAGTGAACCTAGAAATTTGTTCAGAGCCAAACTCTCCTCCTTCAACGTTGTGACCAAACGAGCATATACTTTGACCAAAACAGATGTAGATATAGACAAGAGTCTAAAATCTATGATTCCTTGAGTCCTGAAACCACAAAATCTCATATCATAGGAGACCCATGGGATAGAAAATATCAGGGCAAAGATAATTCTATCTACAGCTTGAGTTGGGCAATAATTTGTCATGTTTCATGGAGATACATAGGGAACTATGCAGAAGGTTTGCAGATGCCAAACATCAACAATGCTACCCAAAGTGTGCCTTCACAATCCCAAAAGGTGAGATTAAACCAGAGCCAAACAGTTTTAAACTCTCATAATGGAGCAGACTATAGTGTTCACCCTAGGAAGGGGGGTGTTGCAAATCCATCAAGCTCAGCGCTAGTACCAGGAAATGCTACACCAATTAGATGCCCAAGAACTTCTAGTCAACAAACCCTTTCAAAGCAAAAACCATTGGAAGATCATATGGTTGTTGGAACTCTCCAGTTAACCCAAATCCCATCAGAATCTGTAGACTAATGATTCTATGAAGATCATCAGGGAAAAAAAGTTTCAGCTAACCTCCACAAATCAAAGCCAAAAGTCAAAAAATCTAATAGTGTTCAAACAATTGCATGTGACCAAGCTCACCCATGTATATCGAGATGCAAATGGAAATGATTATCAGCAGGTTCATGAACTTGTACAAGCCCCTCTATATGCTAAACCTCAAGTCAAGGACTATCTAAAGATGATGCAGAGACTCAAGCTGCCAGAACAGGAGACCGATAGATCAAATGAACAAAAAAAGCTCACAAAACTACAAAAAGGTCACCACCAAAATCTCCTTCGAAGAGACAAATTCTGCTAGAAAGTACACTGGATCTTCTGAGATCAAAAGTTACTCAAATGTAGGCGGACAATTCTCAACATTTGCAATCTAAAGGTACAGTATTACAGCAAAACAAGCCAACATCAACAGATGGCAGGTGATCAAGACAAAGCCAATGTAGAAAAAGTCCAACCCACAAACACCGCCACCACAAAAGCACTCAATACAAAAAAAGATCCTGAGAAGATCAATTGCAACATCACCATTGAAAACGAAGAAAAGATAGGTTTTTAGTTAGACAAGAAACTCATGTCTTTTTGCACTTGGGAAAAATGTGGCCAACCACAGTTGGAAGATGCTCCTGAATTTGTGAGCATATCTGGAGATAAACGAGCAGAATGTTGGGGAATCATCTCCACCATTATTCAGATAGGTTCAGAGATCATCACAACCCGATTCCACGTGATCACAGCAAAGGATATACCAGACGACATCATAGTGGGAATGCCAATGGCGCAAAAGATGTTAGAGATACGGAGTTCAAACATGATGGATTAATCACAGACAACAAAGAATCAAGACCAAAACTGGTCACTCGTGGACAACAACACAAAGTCCTCAAGCATAGTTAAAATGGAGACCAATATCAAAGCAAATCTTATTGAAGATGATTCAACTCCATCGTACTTAACCTCAAAAGTGCTTAAAGCAGATCAGGCATTAAGAAGTGTAGATGAAATAGGGTAAAGGGGCCAATTACGAGACACGGCTCTTTTGAAGACCTATCCTTACCCAAATAGAAAGGACACTTGGTGCACTAATAGATGTACACCCCGGTATGGGAAATTGGTTATCTCAGATGCTCATGGAGAGTTGTGGTCCGTCAGATCGTGAGAACAATCCCTTTCGTCAAACTGTACTTGTTTTGCCTCCAAGTGTGTCCGCCTTTTGGCTCTCAGTTTTGTTGAACTAATTATTGAAATTGTGTCGCGTAAGTGACGGAATTTCCATCGTACGACGACGCGCTTCTTTTGCATAATGCCTACCTCTTGAGCTCCCAAATGAGCTACTCATGCATTGAACGACAGAGCATAGACTCTGATTGAGCCGGCCCAATCTGAGTGTCCTTAATATGGGACATTTACCCTAGATCAAAGAGCAACCACAAAATCTATTGAGCAGAGAATGCCACCAAAGTCAGAAGCTAAGAAGAACAAGGTTGTAAACAACCAGGAAGCAATAGGCAATCCAAAGACCCAGACATGCCAAGAGAATCAATAGATAGAAGTCAGAGTGGAAAAGAAAGTCTCAAATCACCTTTCATAGAGACTACGCTAGATCAAGATAAGACCATGGTAAAAGAAGGACATAGATATTCAATAGAACCTCCAATCAGAATAGTTGTAGTTCTCAGCAGTACAAAAGGAGTGAGTGTCAGATGCAATACTCTATTGGATAAATCAGTAGACTGCAATATGATTGCAAAGAACAACCAAAGGATCCTTTAGATCACTCCATGCAAACATGATAGCAAAACAATGCTAGGTATGCATATAGGTCAAGAAGACATGGTTGTTATTCTTAGCATCCAAAAGCATGAAGAGAAGGTAAAGTTTCAAATAAAGCCTTCAAAAGAAATGCATGCAAATGTCATCCTTGGACATCAGTGGTTAGACCAGCACAATGCCTATAAAGAAGATACAATGCTAATACTCTCTTTTCCAAGAGGTATCCAACAACATTTACAGGTACCGTTAATGCTAGATTCACAGTTGCAAAAGTCACAGTAATCAAAGACAAATCTTGCATACAAAGGTAAAGCCAAAGTGGATCTTCCACCGATTAGCACAAAAGGTGTGATAGCATATGCCTCTACAACAAAGAACCCTTGTGGATCAGATACTTCTAGAAACTCAGGCTTTCAAAATTTCAAGTCAATTGCTGACCCAACTAAAACCTCTAAGGAGACACCCAAGAAAGCAAAGATATATCAGCCTAAGTACTCAAGAAAACAAAATAAAGTAAAGCAAGTGTTTGTTTAGAGCAATTTAGTCAAAGTCAATGATCCAATTTGGATTAAAGACAGGAAATCAACACAGAAAAACAAACACATGGGATGGATAGCATCACAATGGAGCTTAAAGGAACAGAAGTACTATAGAGGTAATAGACAGATATGGATCAAAACCTCAGGTAAGGGCATATGAAGTAATGTCAAGTCCCTCCCAAGAAAGAAGGCCCACAAGGTATCAATCTCGACAATATTCCAAGATACCTAAGAAGGAATATACAAAAGGACAATATCGAATATTGCTACAATCAACGAAAACTTTCAAGAGGATACATAACAAAGACGGATCTCAAAGAATATTCCTCTTAGACAAGGATTCTACATAGGTTATACAAAGATTTGGCTACCAGTCAACCACAAGCCAACTACAACTACACCAAACCTACATGAAGATCTCAAGAGCTCAACAAGACCTAAAGCTAAGCAAAGTTGACAAAGGAGTTACAAAGGTCCTCAAGAGATTTGGATTCCTAAGTCTTCCAATGAACCGAATCAAAAGACAGATGCCAACAGCCAACAAAGGCCTACAACAACATCAAAGACTCCTTACAACATGCCCAATTGGAGAATCACACAAACAATGGAGTCTGCACAGTCAAAGAAGGACAACTCAACCAACAAAGTTTTTGATTCAAAAGATGATGAAACAGGTATAGCAAAAGAAACCTTCAATGCCAACTTGGTCCTTCACTAATGGGTGAAAGCATGATTAGGTGATACAAAAAGTGATGTCTTGGACAACAGCTTGCGTAGGTGAAAAAAAGGCATTATGCAATTGTTTCTTGGAAGTTGAAGTCACTTTATTGCATGTTAATTGGTTTGAAGTTGGCTGCAGTCCGTGCTTGCTATCGGCCACCTTTGCAGTTCCGGCTTTTTCCTAGTTTTGATCATTGTCTTCTTGATTTTCCCTCTTTTTGTGGGCTGCAGTGCTTCTCCATTCATCACCTTGATTCCACGCTGCTTCCCCTTCCCTTGATTCCTTGATTCCTTGCTTCTTGTCTTCACATTTTTTGAATGCTTCAACCCTTCTACCCCTTCCCCCTTCACTGCTTCTTCTTGCTTCAATCTGACATCTTCTTCTTCTTCAAAGTCTTCTTCTACTCGTACATCTTCTTATTTTGAGTTTCTACATCTGGAATGGAATCCAATAGTTGTAGCAATGACTGGAGCAGCACGAATGACACATGTCGTGAGATTCAACTAGTGCCTCCACCGATTTTCATTCAGTCAATGTCATTTGAGCCTCATGAACCCTTTCATAATCTACAACAGAGTAACAAGGATATAGAATCAGCGGCCATTTCTAAGATCAAGGAGTATTGGGCTGAAAAGAAACGAGAAGAAAGAAGCAGGAAGAAGGGAGTTGAAATGTGTTGTGATAGTCATGTTATTAAGAAGAAGGCTGCCAAGACAGTTATTAGCTGTTGGCAGCAGGTCACAAGACGGATGGATATAGACATGAAGAAGGACATATTCAAGCTAATACTACATCACCCTAGTTTCATGAACATTCCAAGTTTTGCAATATCTATAGTTGAGCGGTCTATTTTATCCAACATCAAAAACACCATGCGACAGGTCAAGGTTCCACGATCTGCAACAGAGCTGGCTCTTAAAAGATCTGCATGCTTGATGATGCTCAATGGAAATGGTTTAACATGAGTCAATCACACCCAAACTGCAAATTTCTTAGGCTTGCATCGGAGAAATTAGTTGCTACGACCGCCCGTCTACAAGTCTCAAAGATGGGGAGTTACCCTTGGAGTTGTGCCAGAAGCAATCTAAGGTAGGCCATGTCATATCTGATCAAATGAAGGAGATGGTGCTTGCCTTTTGGACAAGCCAGACACGCGTGTCTCCAAACAAAAAAGATGTTTGTAGAAAACGAGTTGGAAGAGGATCTTTCATTGAGTATGTGATTCACCTATTGGATGAACCACAGGTACATACCTTAGAACGTAGTAAATTTTTTGGTTAATTATAACATAGATTTTACTCTTGTCTATCTATGCTTTTAGAAATAGTATTATTCACCTTACCTAATAGGTGAGAATTTCACCTTGAACATGAAAAGGAGCTCCTATAGGGTAAAATGTTAATTAATAGGTATGCTGATAGGTGAAGATTTCATCGATTAAGTGAAACTTCTCCTAAAAAATGAAAAGTATTCTTTTAATGTTTTTCTAATAGGTGAAAATTCCACCCGGAACTTAAAATGAGAACCTATAAGGTAAAACATCACTTCTAAAGGTGAAAGTTTCTACTATTAATTTTACCTAGAACATGAAAGGAAGCACCTATAGGTTAAAGAATCGCCTAATAGGTATGCTATTAGGTGGAAATTTCACCTACTAAGGTGAAAAGTTTTTCTTTAATACTATGTAATAGGTGATATTTTTTCCTAGAACCTAAATGTAGCAACTATTAGGTAAAACATCACCTATTAAGGTGAAGGTTTTTCCTTTAAATTTCTCCTAATAGGTGAAATTTTCACCTAGAACTTGAGAAGGAGCACCTTTTAGGGAAAACATCAACTTTTAAGGTGAAAAAATTTCCTTAATATTTTTCCTAATAGGTGAAAATTAAACCTAGAACTTGAGATGGAGCACCTATTAAGTAAAACATCACCTATTAAGGTGAAAATTAGAGGTGAAAATTTCACCTAGAACTTGAGATGGAGCAGCTTTTAGGCAAAACCCCTCCATTAAAGTTTCCTTACCACCTAGACTTGATCGCCTAAATACCATTCATGAATTTATAGGGTATAAGGATGTCTCTTAATCACCTAAACCCCTTTCAAGAACACATAGGCTAATTTTTAACTATGTAGACCCCTTCGATGAAGTCGTATGTACCTTACCTTTTTTAATGCGATACATACTATATTGTAATGAATATGTATTGATCGTACATTTCCCCCCTCCTTTCATTCCCTCTGTTTTGGGGTCATCTACAAGTCTGTCCAGCACTTTGTAATTAATTTATAGAGGTTGATTTGGCCATCTACATACACCTAGAAACATCCAAAATCATCCCCGAAGGTTAACGACGTCTCCTCAGCCAAGGTCCTCTCCAAAACAGTCAAAGCCTTCTTTTCAGCGAGTTAACTGTTTTATTTCAGTTATCATTGAAGGTGCATGTTTGCACAAGATCAAGTATCTAGTTGTACACTCATTGTTTATGCAATCTATATCTTGATGGTTGCTCTAATATCTATATACATTAGACTTTAGAACTAGAATTTTCTCTATGTAGAATTATGCATAACTAGGATATGGTATAAGGTTGAATTTTTATAGATATTTGGGGTTTTTCCTAGTATATGTTTTTAAAATGAATATTACGCACCTAAAAAATTCTAGTGCACAAATACAAAAACAACACGTACTGAATACTTGCATGCAATACGTACTAAACCACCTTGGTGAATTCTCAACCACTAACCATTTTTATCTTGTTTTGACAGGTTGAGCTGTATAAAAGATTTTTGCAGCAATATCCAAACCTCAAGATTTCCTGAGGTCCTTCAAAATGATGAAGCCATTCTTTGTCCGTAAATTGAAGGATAGGTATACATGTTGCTGCATCAAACATGTGCATATGCTTTTCTTCAAAGATGCATTCAATCAAATGAGGCAGAGTAAATCTCGCATGCACCTATCGTGTAATTGTAGATGTGGTATTTGTCTCCCTTCACCATGTCATGCTTATTGTGTTGCTAGCCATGCTTCATACAGTAGTGTTTCAGAGTTATGGGAGTCCTTCTTATGTAAGAAGGCAGAGTCATCGATGTTCCATGATTTATCATGTTTATTGGGAGAGTGTGCTACCTGTATGTCAAGAGGAGCATGTACATGTCCAAAGGAGATTTCTAACAACAATGTGATCCTCTCTGTGAATCTTTTTGAAGATATAGAAACTGGCTATATTGATGATGCGGGTGGCAAGAAGAAAAGGAACGATGTGATCATCAAGCATCTCCATCCCAAGCAATTGTTTCCCATGTTCCAGCAGCGTGTTCAAAGATTCATAAAGCACAACTTTATTGCATGGTGGCAATCTCTACAATTTAAGGAATGCTTGACAAAGTTTCCATCTGATGTGGTGGTTTTAGTAATAGACTTTGTTGAAAACTATTCGTTCAAGGAGCAGAACGAGATTCAATCAATGAATTGGTATTCAGCACAAGTCACAATACTAGTTCAGATTACATACATGCAAACCAACCCAAGATATATTGAAGGTGATACACTTTTACATATCGGATAACAAAATGCATGATACACTTTTCGTGCAGCATTGCATGCAACTTCACTATAAATGGCTTAAGGAGAACCCACTTGGTGAATTAAAGAGACATTGGTTTTGGTCTGATGGTTGTGCTGCTCAGTTCAAATCGAAAAGGCCTTTTTATTTCATCGGCAGGTAATTTGCATCATTTGAACCAGTTATCACTGTCCTTGAGTCACCTAGCAATTTAGTTGAACTGCCTAATGTGCTAGCTTTGATAGTTTTCAAAACCACTTAATGCTACCTAACAACTTTTTTTATTTGCAAGTATGGTCACCTAACTGGTCTTCAAATGACATGGAACTTCTTTGCGTCTGGGGTTGGAGCTGTAATCAAAAGGACGCTGACACACGAGCAGCTGAAACCTGATGCGTGGCCAATGAAGTGTGCTTCTGATGTGGTTTTATTCTTGAAACAGAGGTTTGGGGGAGCATTAGGACAGGTAGAAGTGAATAGAGTATTTTGGGAGATCAAAACTGATGAGGTACCACGAGAAACTCAGTGGAATTGCAAACAAGTGCCTAGTTCAAGGTCTCTACATTGTGTGAATGTGTATTCTTCCTTTTCAAAGCATGAACTCAGGGTGAAAGCAATTTCATGCTATTGTGAAGCCTGCATGCATGAGAAATGGAGGATATGTAACAATGCAGGTCATGGAAAGGACTGGCATTACATAACTTTAGAGCCTATTGCAAACAATGAAGTAGAGCGTCATGAGCCAGATGAAGAAGATGAAGAAGACATGCCTCTATATGTCGGGCACCATGATGCCTTGAGTGACACGCTATGCATTGGCGACAAATTTTCCACCAATGCTGCTGAAATGGAGTATGATTTTTACATACTGAGATGCCACAAACCCAAGTACTTAGCAACAAAAGCACTGAATGATTCTTGGGGAAATTGTATAGTTGCTAATACATATGTCGTTGAAAGTCACTATTATGAGAAGGTTGAGGGCACTGCTGACGTCTAGTACATTCCTGACAATCATCCTAAGGTGCTTCTACCTTCCCATCTTGTACGATCTATAAAGTTTGCCATGCCTCCATTGCCTACAGACAGAAACAAGTACATATTGTCATCCAAAATTTATGAGTTGGTTTATAACAGTATGCCACTGGATATGTAATAGTATGCCAAATTGACCAGGCGACTGAGCAGCATCAACCATTTTGGCCTTTTGATGACGTTAATATATCATTTCATTTCACTTCATATCTAACAAGTTCCAACATGTCTCCAATGCATCAGCTAGTCCTATGCATACCTCAAACAGAGCTCCTATAAAGAAACACACTCTCTCCAAAATACACAAATGAAATACACACAAGTCTAGAGCAATACTCGGGTGTTCAAAAATTTCACTTTGATGTATTTGTGATTATGATTACATCTCCAGTACAAACGGCTACAGCAATTGAAATTTGGGAAGTACATGTAGCATAATGAGCAGCAGCAGTGGCTGTGTATCGAAAAAGCCATTCTTTATATTTACCATTTGCGCATGCTATAAACTGCATATCAAGAATGTACATTAGACAAACATACAATGTCGCAACAGAATTCAGTGGGGAGACCCTTGCCTCCTTTGCCATGTATTGTATTTCATCCGCCATCCACCTTCCATGTTTTTGGTGACAAAAGAGTGGTCCTAATTTTGGCTTGGCTCTTCCCAAGACATCACAAATCTAGCTCGGTCCTCAGCAGCCACCCATTGTTCCAGCCACATAAGCAATTTGTCTACCATATAATCAGCCTTCTTCTCTTTTGGCAATATGACATATGTACTTGTCCTATTGTGCATATGCTTGTACCAAGAATCATCAATGGCCAAAGTATTGCCTTCATGATATTTACCCAAATTAGCTAATTGATAACATATCTTACCTTCTCCAGGTGCAGTAGTTGTCGTTGTGTGCTTGTTTGATTTGAACATATTCACAAACTCCACCAAAAACATAGACTTTGCATCCGTGTCACCACCCAATACGGCTTCTATGCGCACCTCAAATGTTGCACCAAGCGCGATTGATTCAGGGGGGACATTGTCATGCTCAACATTCTTTGCTGCTTCGCGATCACTCCATGACTTCTCTGCTCCACCTGAGCTAGCTATTCCAAGATCAGAAACATTCCCTTGTTCAACACCAAGAGCATTCTTAGTGTAACCACGACTAGTTTCAAAGCTCATATGATGTGCAGACTCTACATCAAACCATCCTGCAAAATGGTGAAAAGAATAACTCACAACAGTCAACAATTCCACATAAGCAACCTTGTTAGTAATACCTGAAACTTCTGTCTTGACATTAGAAACTGTTGGCTCCTAAAAGTAGGGGAGGCTCTCGGATTATGTCCAACCAGCATAGACTTAACAGTCTCAGAAATTCTTTCATTGCAACCCAACTACACACAAACTTGCTTAGAAACTAGTGTAGTTGCAAAAAACATACTGTGGTATATATGAACACATGGCAACATGTACACTCCAATGGCATTTGTGGCGGCAAGCGGTTCACCACAAGCAACAGAGTTTGTATAAAAATCTGCCCTATTTGTACGACCCTCCTCAGGGGCATAGAAGGCAGGACTCAAAAGCAAAGTACAACCATTGGCCAATTGCTTCATCATATTCTCAAAGAATGACATATAATGCAAGGAACATAATAATTTGCTTTCCAAGAGGTTAACGTCTCTCTGCAAGTCCACAAGATTTAGTTAGATATGAGGTAAACTACAACACATAGAAATACCTTCAGAAAACAATTAATGAGCTCACCATAAGAATATTTACCTGATGGGAAAAGTTTAACCAAATAGATGAAAGTTCACCAAGCAAGTGAAATTCTACCTTACAGGTGGAATTTCACTTTATAGGTGAAGTTTCACCTGATAGGTGAAATTTAACATATTAGGTAAAGCCACACATGATAGGTTGAACTATAGAATGGTGAGTATTTCACCTAGTCCTAAATAAAAGCACCTACTAGGTGAAATTTCATTAGGTGGTACTATAGATTGGTGAGTATTTCACCTAGACTTTTATAAAAGCATGTAAATTGTTAACCTTGAATAGTTTTTCAATAGCACCTACAACAGTTTATAACAACACCTAAAATAGTTTATAGCAACTAGATAACACCTACAGTTATGTTAAAGGTAAAAATTTCACCTATTAGGTAGTTTTCAAAACTATGGTAGGCTCTTACAAAGCACCTAGTGTTAGATGCCTTTCTAGGTGAAATTTCTTTTTTTAGGTGGTATTATAGAATGTTTAGTATTTCACCTATAACTTTATGAAAGCACCTACTAGGTGAAATTTCACCTATTAGGTTGGTGAGAATTTCACCTAGTCTTTTATTAAAACACCTAGAACTATTTTAACCTGGAACTATTTTTCAATAGCACCTAGAACACTTTACTGGCCACCTAGATATATTTAGAACACCTAGAGATTATATTTTAGGTATAAACTCTACTAATCAGGTAGTTTTTAAAACCTTGGTAGGCTCTTACAGAGCACCTAGTGTTTGTGGCCTTGGTAAAATTTCACCTATTCGGGGTTACTATAGATTTGTGAGTGTTTCACCTAGAGCTTTATAAAAGAACCTATAAGTTGAAATTTCACCTATTAGGTGGTACTATAGAATGGTAAATATTTCATGTAGACCTTTATAAAAGCACCTAACATGTGAATTTTGACCTATTTGGTGGTACTATGAATTGGTTAGTATTTCATCTAGACTTTTATAATAGCATCTATAATGTTAACCTGGAACAATATTTAAAGAGCACCTAGAACAGTTTATAAAAGCACCTAGAATAGTTTATAACAGGAGCACTTAACTCTATGCTTTCCATGGCAATCTTCATGTCTGCTATTTTGTCATCTCCTTCTATCAGTTGTACTGCATTGGACATGGCAGTAATTTGCGCTTCCACAGCTACAAGTTGCTCAGCAGTGGCATTAGCACCTTTCAGAGTCCCATATCTAGTTTGCAGGGACGTAATTTTTGTTTGGATCGTGGAGGCAGCAGATGATGTGGCCTCCCTACGAATCAACGCATCTCTCTTGTTGAGAAATTCAGCCTTTGCCTCCTTCAGCTCATTCTTCAAAACTTCGGCTTTGTTGTTTGATTGGATATCCAAAATCTTGGCGCGAAGCTTTTCGATCACAAATGACTTAAAGCACGGCTCTGGCCTTCCCTTCACATCGGCTTGCATAGAGGGTCTAGGCATGGAATCATCTATGGTAATAACATTGATGGGCCCATGCGTGTCTCTAAAGGCATCTACCTTCCTCTTCCATGCAACAGGGTTATGCTTCAAGCTTAGTATCACATTCTCTGCAAGTAAGGTCCATGCAATCTTCTGGGCCTCCGGATTAGCTTTAGCAGGAGAGCACCTCTCGTAAGCGAAGCATGTGGCAAATTTCAAGTAAATTTCATTATTTATGGGAGGCTCTTGGTACACCCTATAGAACAGTAGCCTACATTCATCAACAAATTGAGCTTCACCATATTGAGAAAAATCTTTTGAGCCTTTATGTTTTGGGGTATTAAACACAGTCAGCCACTCTGATTCTCGCAAGTCACCAACTGCCAAGTGATTCCACAACTTCCCACTCTGGCTCAAATGGTAAACCTTTGCAAACTCCTGCTTTTTCTGGCAAGATCTTGCCAGTTTTGGGTACTCAAACCTCGACAGATTCTCACATGTAGCAAAAGAAAAAAGATATACAACAAACAATTACTTTTGCAGCATGGCATTGATGGTTATGGCACTTGTATGAGTTTGAATACAATGCACAATAATCATGAACATAAACATGCATTAATGACCAACACTCTTTTGCATTTGAAAGTAAAAACAAACTAACCTTTGCTGAGATTTCCATTTTTTTCAGCATTCGTCGTAGTAGCAGACTGAGTGTCCATAGGAGAAGCCTTTCGATTGCACTGGCAGTCAGGCGTTTTCATTTTGCTTGAAAGCAGAAGAATCAACACGGGACTTCCTACAAATGCACGTAAGTGGACAATGTGCACTATCTGCAAGTGTAGATCATGCAAAAGGACACGATCTGAAGGTCTGCTTCAACCGAACAGCACCGGTTGAGCTACACCAGTGCAGCACACTTCTCCCGAACTTTTCCTGCTTGTGGTTGTAAATGTCATGCATCTCTAATTGCCCCTCCCTCGTCCCCCGACTCCGCCTTTTAATTTACAAACCCAAGAACATGCACTCACCATACGGATCTTCACTTGACTCTCTCTACGAATGAATAAAACCCAATCGTACCTACCTTCCCACTTGCACTAGTGAAATCATTTTATGACTCGAATGCTCAAAAATTGGGCTCACACGGGCAAAAGGCTTTGATTTAAGGGATCCTCACACACTTGAAATTTGAATCTACCTAAAGATTTGGAGCCAAAATTTTACCTAAATAGCGGGAAAAAGTGTATCACCTAATCATGATTTCACCATGATTAGGCTAGGAAATCACAAAGTAAGCATATGCGGGGTATTGGGGTATCATTGATAAGCATTAGTCAAAAACGACTAGGTCAAATTCTCACTACTGTTAATAATCACATTTTTGCATCTCATCAAAACTGAGATTTGAGACCCTAAGCATATGTGTTATGTATACTTGTCCTAGAAGTTTCATAACATTTGGATATCGTTTGATGCTATAATGATCATGATTTTTTGCGGATTAGTGACTAGCGTTTGATGACTTAGGTCATTTGAGTGTAGCTTGTGATGAAAATTGTCTGTTTTTTTTCAAGAGATTGACATCCTCTTGTAGCCTCTATACACTAGTCGAGTCAGCTTCATCCCATGGATTGACAATTTGTTTGTGGTTCTCGCTATGTTTGCAATAAGATAAGAGTGAGGTTTGAAAACCCATCCACATTTGGCGCCATTGCTGCCAGGGATGAATAGACCTAAACTAGGAAAAACAAGAGCATCTTGTGTAGTTGTCCTTTAACTTCCTCTAAGATCACCTAGAGTTAAACTTTCTCTTTAAACCCGCATAGCTTAAGAGTGTCGTCTTTTGCTGTGTAGAGGTAGCTTGGGAGTAAATTGTACTTTCTAAGTACCTTGTAGGATTGTAGGATTAGGTCGGGATTTTGAGAAT